>NC_051156.1:133173563-133211712 GCF_013339745.2 Dermacentor silvarum | reverse complement strand
ACAACGCAAAGTATTTTTCGTCGATGGACCTCAAACCGGCTACTGGCAAATCGAAGTCGACGAGAGAGACCGGGAGAAGACTGCCTTTATAACACCAGACGGACTGTTCGAGTTCAAGGTCATGCCGTTTGGTCTTTGCTCGGCACCTGCGACTTTCCAACGCGTCATGGATACAGTACTGACAGGCTTGAAGTGGCAGACTTGCCTCGTGTATTTGGACGACGTCGTTGTGTTTTCCTCAAGCTTCGAAGAACACCTGCGGCGCCTTGAAACAGTTCTTCAAGCAATCAAAACCTCCTGACTCACGTTAAAGCCCGAAAAGTGCCGCTTCGCATATGAGGAGCTCTTGTTTTTGGGCCACGTCATCAAGAAGTCTGGAGTGCGCCCCGACCCTCAGAAAACTGCGGCCATCTCCAACTTTCCTCCGCCCGCTGACAAGAAGGCAGTGCGTAGATTTCTTGGACTGTGCGCCTATTACAGGCGCTTCGTCAAGAATTTTTCACGGATCGCTGAGCCACTGACGTATCTCACGAAGGCCGACGTCGAGTTCAAGTGGGAGACGCCGCAAGTCGAAGCATTCGAAGAACTGAAGCGACGCCTGCAATCGCCGCCAATACTTGCGCATTTCGACGAAAACGCCGATACCGAAGTCCACACCGACGCAAGCAGCGTAGGACTCGGCGCCGTGCTTGTGCAGAGGACTGACGGACTAGAAAGGGTTGTAAGTTACGCTAGCCGGTCGCTATCGAAGGCGGAAGCAAATTATTCCACAACAGAAAAGGAGTGCCTCGCCATCATCTGGGCTACATCAAAGTTTCGCCCCTACCTCTATGGCAGGCCCTTCAAAGTCGTCAGCGACCACCACGCCTTGTGTTGGCTAGCTAACTTGAAGGACCCTTCAGGTCGCCTCGCACGATGGAGTCTGAGACTTCAAGCATTCGACATCACCGTCGTTTACAAGTCCGGCCGAAAGCACTCTGACGCCGACTGCTTGTCTCGCGCCCCCGTCGAACCGCCGCCACAGGACGACCAGGATGACGACACTTTCTTGGGACCCATCAGTGCCGACGATTTCGCCGAACAACAGCGAGCCGACCCGGAACTAAGGAGCCTTGTAGACTACCTGGAAGGCAAGACCATCACTGTGCCGAAGGTGTTCAGGCGAGGATTGGCGTCGTTTTTCTTGCAAAACGACATTCTCCTAAAGAAGAACTTTTCGCCTCTCCGAGCCAACTACCTCCTCGTGGTACCCTCAGCATTGCGTCCAGAGGTTCTGCAAGCTCTCCATGACGACCCAACGGCTGGACACCTCGGTTTTTCCCGCACGCTCTCGAGGATACAAGAAAAATACTACTGGCCTCACCTCTCTGCCGACGTCGCCCATTACGTAAGGACATGCCGAGACTGTCAACGACGCAAAACACCGCCGACAAGGTCAGCCGGACTTCTACAGCCGATCGAACCACCTCGCCGACCGTTCCAGCAGATCGGGATGGACTTACTGGGGCCTTTTCCGACGTCGACGTCCGGGAATAAATGGATTGTCGTAGCTACTGACTACCTCACCCGCTACGCCGAAACAAAAGCCTTGCCCAAAGGCAGTGCCGCCGAGGTAGCCCGATTCTTCGTTGAGAACATTCTCCTGCGTCACGGTGCTCCAGAAGTCCTCATCACCGACAGAGGCACGGCCTTTACGGCAGAACTAACTCAAGCCATCCTGCGATACAGCCAGACAAGCCATCGCCGGACCACCGCCTACCACCCGCAGACGAATGGCCTCACCGAGCGGCTAAATAAGACCATCGCCGACATGCTGGCAATGTACGTCGACGTCGAACACAAGACGTGGGATGCCATCCTTCCGTACGTGACCTTCGCATACAACACGGCCGTGCAAGAAACGACGCACATGGCGCCGTTCAACCTGGTCTACGGAAGGAGCCCAGCAACGACGCTTGACGCCATGCTACCGGACGTCACCGACGAAGAAAATCTCGATGTTGCCACCTATTTGCAGCGTGCCGAAGAAGGTCGACAGCTCGCCCGGCTGCGCATCAAGAACCAGCAGAGAACCGACAGCCGACACTACAATCTTCGACGACGCTACGTCGAGTACCAGCCCGGCGACCGTGTTTGGGTCTGGACTCCGATACGCCGGCGAGGACTTAGCGAGAAACTATTACGACGCTATTTCGGACCCTACAAGATTATCCGACGGATTGGCGCACTGGACTACGAGGTCGTGCCAGACGGCATTTCGCAATCACAGCGGCGCCGCGCACGACCCGAAGTCATCCACGTGGTGCGTCTTAAGCCTTTCTACGCCCGTTGACGAACTTGGGTACTTCGTTGCTTTATTATTTTTTATTGTCTTTATTACACGTGGTTTATGTTTATGTTATGTTAGTAGCATCGGGACGATGTTTTTTTAAGGGGAGGGTAATGCCACGTGTACTTCTTTATCTTTTACCGGTGACCGCTCTTCACCGGCTCACAAACGTTAAACGTGATCGCTCGGCGCAGGACGCGCCTGTATCGGAAGTTTCTAGAACGTTATCGATGCTTCTTTCCGTTGCCTGTCTTCACTGACGCTTATGTTATCTGATTGTATGACCGACGCGAATTGTCTAGAACTTTCTGGAAGACACGCGGGCATCAGGGATTAATCTGGAACCTTCGATGACTCAGGTATAAAAGCCGACGCGTTTCGCCGCTGATCAGATTTTCGACGATCGCCGACTGTGTTCGCCGCTATCGTTGTGCTTCGAGTGTAGCTTTCTTTTGTGGGCACAGGTTCGCCCAATAAAGAATCAGTTTCGTCACACACAGTTTTACGACTGTTTTCTTCACCGCCACTACTACGTGACAATAGCATTAAATGCGAGAGGAATGCTTTAGCATTACAACGCATCTCTTTGAGGTCCCCAATTCATGATGTCACTCGCTTCAACAGATTACAAAGTGTTGTTCTAGACCTCACTCGACAAACGTCTTGCCTCTTTGAGGAGCGAAAAACAACCGCTCAGCTGCACTATATAATCATGGCCTTATAAATCCAACAGTCAATGAAGAAAAGGGAAGCATTGGTGAAATTAGCTGTGGTTGAAAATTTCAATGGTGAAAACAATCAAGAAAAGGGAAATTAACAAGGTCGCGGAGTTGTAGGCTGATGTCCTTTCACATGATCCTGCTTTCGCAGTTCTGACAGAGACCCGGCCAAATTAGACAATATTTTATAGCGAGTTTGTTCCTTCTGGTTACAGTGCGTTTAGGAAAGATGGAGATGGAGATGGAGGTTTCGGTATCATTTGGAAGTCTTCGCTAAGCATCCTGCGAACGCCCAATATACACAAAGTTGAACGTATTTTTATAAGGCTTATTATACAATGGTATCACATACATTATAGGAGCTATATTGTTGCACATACGGGTGAGTGAAAAAAAAAAAAACTATGACCGGTGAACGTGCTTGCGGTCCCGGGTGGGAAAAGAGGGGGACGACGCTGAGTTCATCAACCAGCTGTAATAGTAACTGATTCGTTGTCAGTTTGCACAGCAGTACCTCATCCTCAGACAATACAGTTTTGAACGAACTAGAAAGATTAATTCCTTCGACCTTACGTCTGGTGCGTTTAATATGGGTACCAGGTCACCATGGTTTGTTCTTAAATGAAATGGCCGACGCCCTCGCACGTACATCCGTACAGGGACCAGTCATGCATGTTCTGCCGACTTCTGCTTATATCACCGCGGCTAGGTTTAGAAAACTATGTCTCTTAAATTACTCTGCACTTATAAAAACATTATCAATGTCTGTATTATCTCTCTCGTACCGCGAATCACAAAAAAGAAGAAACATAATAACTCCTGGATCACTCGTGAAACACTCCAGTTGAAACGATGGCTAAAAGGATTACAGAAAAAATATTGCCTTGCAAGGATAAGTAAGTCCGTTAATTTACTTGAAAACTTAAGGACCAAGTCAGTAGTGATAGGCAGTGCTAATATGATGACTTATTGAAAGTTACAATGCATCTGTTCCAGAGAAATGTTGGAGAAACATTATTCCTAAATCAGAAGAGCGTGATATGCTTGACGAAAATTGGACGTTGACTCGTGAAACCAAGGAATTTGCAAACCTATTTAATGCGCACTTAAAATCTGTTTTCACTCGGGGTAATGGCATTTTACCGTATTATGACGCAGTCCTGCCTCCTATACCTGAAATTAATAGAACTGAACATGGCATTTTTAATATGATACTAAATCTAGATATTAGTAAGAATTCTGGCCCAGATCACACTCCGAATAGTTTTCTTAAACGGTCTGCGGAATGGCTGTCCAAATATTTACATTTTTTGCGTGTTAAATCCTTGCAATTTTGCCAAGTGCCGAGCGACTGGAGGACCGCCAGAGTCATGCCGCTTCGAAAAAAAAAACGAGAATAAGCCGCACATCCAGAACTACCGCTCTATTTCATTACCTCCAACTACATGCGAAATCTTGGAACACATCATTCACAAACAAATTTCAAAATCCTTTGAGAAACATAACTGTTGTAAAAGTCTATCAGCATGGATTCCAAAAAGGCTATTCAAGAACAACTGAATGAGTACACACAGTGCATGACTTCGCAAATAATATGAACACCAGAAAACAAACAGACGCTTTATTTATGAGTTTTTCTAAAGCTTTCGATAAAGTATCTCATCATTAACTATTGCACAAAATAAACAAAGCTCTTAATAATCATAGGCATATTAACCTAATTTCGCATTACCTTAATGCACATACACAATGCATTAGCTTTAATAATCACGACTTTAATACTCCTTCCGTGAACTCTGGCGTTTTTCAGCACTCGGTTTTCGGGCCTCTCCTCTTTCTGCTGTATATAAATGGTGTTGTAAATTTTCTTCCTGTTAAAAGCAAATTATATGCAGACGACCGTGTTTCATGCTCAGAAAAAGATAGCCCTTCGAATCAAATATTACTAAATGATGCATTTCGGAAGGTTGTTGCTTGGTGTGACGATTGTCTGATGTCGGCAAATCTTGAGAAAGCTGTTTTTATGTGCATTACTCATAAAAAGAATAAGCTTAGTTACAATTAATTACTCGGCTAACAATATTTTTCTATCTGAGGTAACAGAACACAAGTACACAAGCCTATATTTATAACTGACAACCTCAAATGGAATTGGAACATCGTTAAAGTAACCCCTAATGCCTATCGTACATTGTTTTTCCCTAAGAGGGCATTTAAACTGTTCACCTGCCCTGCTCGCTTATAAGCGTACAAAACAATTATACGCCCAATGCTAGATTACGCAGCTATTATGTGGGATTCGTTCACGCAAACAAACATCAAAAAGCTCGAACTGGTGCAGAGAAAGGCAGTTCACTTCATTTAAAATAAATTATCCCGTACCTCAGCAACAGAACTTTGAAAACAAGCCAACTTGCCTGCACTAAGAGAGCGTAATCGAGTTTCCCGACAGAAATTCTCATATCAGCTTGTAAATGGACATTACAATGTTAACATCTCCGATATAATTACATTTTCTCCTGCGTATGCCACAAGACAGAGGCATCATCTAACAAGGACACCATTCCGCGTAAAAAACAATTGTTCCAAATATTCCTTTTTTCCTACAGCTATGATTGAATAGAATATGACTTTTTTTCATTACTTTTCTCTTCTGCCGCGTTTTATTCAAAAACTATGTTGCTTGTACAAGCAATGTACTCCGTCTTGCTTTGTTCTGTTGCCTGTATTTGTACACTGATATATTGTACTTCCACCCTGCTAAGTTACCTTTGGACATTCGCGTATCTGTGAATAAAAAGTTAATAAATAAATAATAAAAATGTACGAAAAGATAACTTGCCACCGGTTGCAACCAAACGCACTATCTCCAAAATACGTGTGCGTTGTGCTAACAAGTGTGCTATGGCGACGGCTCTCAATCCGTCCACTAACTTGGTTATTTTGCCTTGGACGGACAGACTCCCCGGAATGTTCAGTGTGTGGTGTTATAGAGACTATAGACCATGTGCTCGTGGTGTGCCCTGAGTATGCACGCGAAAGACTCACACTGGCAGCCACCTTGAGGCATTTAAATAATGGACCACTGTCGGAGGACCTCTTGCTAGGCGCAGGGCCACAGAGTTGTCAGACAACAGAGGCAATGCGTGCTTTTTCACGCTTCTTAGGCAACACGGGCCTGGACTCACGCTTGTGATAATCATCTGTGCAATGTGTCCTTCCACCTAGTTCCTCCCATTATCATCCCCCATTGTGACCCTCTTTCTTCCCCTCCTCCCCTTCCCTTACGTAGAGTAGCAGGCCAGATGCTCCATATTCCGGCCGACCTCTCTACTTTTTCACATCAATAAACTACTTCTTCTTGCCTTTGGGGTGTTAGCCAGTGCGACTCAGAGCCATGGTAGACGGATGGACATGCTGTTTTGTCCGGTGGCGTCACGTAACACGTGAATTTAGGACAGCAGGCACATGGTTTCCTGCCCACCATCCTGCTCAACAGCACATTTCAAATATAATCCTAACAGCCTAGCCGCCTGCAACGTGGCCGTTGTGTACAAAACAAAAACACGCGTTGCACGTTCCAGCACCTTGTCTAGACAAATGTGTCTTGAAATTTACAATACTTGCTGAATTAGACACCTCTAGAGAAGTCTGCACAAAAACTTAGATATTGACATACTAGCCATTCAATATGTCTTCAGGGCGTCTTTCTAGCGGGGAGGTAGTATTCGACCGCATCGTCTGCAGGTCGATACTGGCTGTGCGATTGCGGAGTTTTCTCATTGATGAACCCTCAGGTAAAACCCCCGGCTAGTTTACTAGTTTAGAGTGAGGTCACACATCTATATTGAGCACAGAGCTGGAGTGAATGATTGCAACGTACACGGGCCAACTGATTCATCCCCCTGAACCTTCCGCAGACGTAGCCGTAGAAGTCCTTGCACGGTTCTTTGGACTCGTCGATATTGGACCGAAGCCACTGCGCCACGTAGTTGCAAAGTGGTTTTGTACAAGCGTCGCTGCGTGTGCTACGGGTCGGTAAATAATGACGCTCAATCTCAGGTCGCTTAGCGACTGGAGCAGCCGTACTCCACGGTGTATGCTCCTCCATATCGGCTGATGGCGGGCGCCTTATTTCAGACGCGGAAGCCTTCGGAACTTCGAGCCCAGCCAAAGTGTGCACCTAGTAGAGAGGACAGATAAGGAATTCATACAATTAAGGGTAGTTCCCGTGTTTATTCATTTTACGAGACGCCTTACTCACAAGGGCACACGTACGCTCTATACAAACAGATCAAATAAATATACTAAATGACCTGTCATACTATAGTAGAAAGAAGCTCTTACTCCCAGTTTTCAAATAGTGTTATGAAGTGATGCAAGAACCAGTTTAAAACGATCAGTGTTGTACTTATTTCTAATCAATGAGCGTATTGTTCAATACTGCAGTTTTCGCGTGGCATTCTCTGAAATTATGGCATTTTTCACATCCTTCAATGTCGAACCTGAAGTAAAACCTACGCAATGATAACAGCAAACACGCATAGCAAAAAGAATCCTTCCTTTACACGTGATAGTAGCCTAATGTTTCCTTACACCTCGAAGATGAAAAGCTTGAAGCATAGTGAATTACTATAGACGAAAAAAGTTTAGTAAGAAAAATCAGCGCACAAGATATACAAATATATATTATGAACGGTCTACTATATTACAGTTGCAGAAATATTACTGTTAAAGAGTATTCTTGGCATATATAAAATAGGCAATCTTACAGGTCGCCATAATTTCATCAATCGCTAAGTTTGAAGGACGAAATAATCTACGCGAACCTAAGCAAGTGCATGTTGCTTAGAGTATCGTTGTGAAAGCACTAGCTAACGCTTTTGACCCTGAGATCGAATAGGGGATATCTATAATGTCAGGCGCTTTCTACTAAACTGTTACAAAGCGCTCTCGGCCACCTTGGTTAAGACACGTCGAAACGGGACTGGCTCACTATAGAGCTTAACTACCCATGTAGCTGCTGCTTTCACCCTTGTTCTTTTGTTTCCCACTGCGATTGAGCGCTGTTGGCAGAACAAGAGATTCGTGGCAACGCTGACATTAGCCTACCGCTGGTTTCTTCGGCGGTGGGCACAACAAAGTGAGCAAAATAAGATAAATCCACATGTGAAACAGTGGTCAACGCACACTAAGTTGTAGAACGTGTGCTGCTTTTAGCACGCACAGAGCAACACAGCTGACATTTCTTCCCCTTGTGTTTTTGCTACATCGATTCCTCTCAAAGAAAAAAAATCTTGTTTGCATCTTGACCATAACAGCTTGATTTAAATTTGGGTTTAAAAGGCAACGCTGTCTTCAGTACGAAAAGTTATTTTTAAAATGGCTGTTCAGGTGCCGACTGTGACGTTTCCATGTGAAGGCACTACTATTCTATAACAAAGTTTTTTGAGCAACTTTGCAGTTAAAGTATATATTGTGCCGATGGGAGAAAGAACACTTCGCGGGTTGTATTATACATATTTGGTGTGATTGTTTTTCCAGACCGAGGACAAAAAAAAATCCTATAATACAGGGAAATGTTCGCGAAAGAAATTGTGCCCTTAAATCCCTTAGCACACTCTGCCAGATAGAGCACTTATTATCATGATTATTATCAACGGTAAACCTAAGAGGCAAGACGTGGAATAGCGCGTGCCCGTGCACTTTCTCAAGGTGCAATGTAACATTACTGCACCACATTTTCACAGTGGCGCACCAATGGTCAGATGTAGACAAGGTCTTTGTGCACTATTCCAAAAGTGCCGCTGCTTTACCACGCTGCCTGCTCTTTGAAACAAATGCATGTTCGTTTTCTGTAGTTTGGTTTGACGTTTAGTCAACTTGTGTTTGTTCGGTTACGGCTGTGCTATTGAGAAGCCGTGTTATATAGTGCGTCTTGCCTGTATATACAGTGAACTTCTCTATATGGCTTTTATAGATTATGAAAAGGCATTTGATTCAGTAGAGTTACCATCAGTCATAGAGGCATCTGATACATCCACAGCTACCTTGGTTCTCCTCAAGAAAAGTATAAAGTTAGCTATCAAGAAAGGGGTCAGGCAAGGAGACAAAATCTCACCACTGCATGCTTAGAAGAAGTATTCAAGCCCTTAGACTGGGAAGGCTTAGGAGTGAGGATAAACGGTGAAAACCTCACAAACATTCGGTTTGCAGATGACATTGTTCTGTTCAGCAACGATGGGGACGAATTACCACAAATGATTGAGGACCTTAACCGAAAAAGTGTTATTGTTAGTGCAAATAAAGTGCAAAAACTACCTTGCTTTGACATGCAGTGCAAGAAATTTGTTGCGTCAGCCAGAAAAGACATCCGATGTGAAAAATCAATGTTCCGCTAGTACTCCTGTTGGTAGAAGCTAATAACAACGCTCATTGCAGGAAACAAGTGAGAAATGTCGGGTCTTAGTTCGAGTTGGACTCTTCGAATTGCCAACAGAAACTGTGCCACCGGCTCACAGATATATGTCCCGTGACACCGGAGCTCAAACGTGATCGATGCGTGTGAGGACTTGGACACATGTGCGGCCGTTTTCCTGGGCTTTAGCACGAACTAGGTTTACGCACAATAGGTAGTTTCAAGTTTTTTTTCTCTGGCTAGCATTATGCGCAGTATTTAATTCTCGCACTGGTTATAGATATGTAAGTTGAGAACTTCCTTGTTTAGAGACGCTTCCGCTGCTAGAACAACGCAATATTACAAGGAACCCTGTAAATACATGGCTTAATCATCATCATCATCAGCAGTAGCAGCCTAAAGTTATCTCCACTGCAGGACGAAGGCCTCTCCCTGCGATTTCGAATTACCGCTGTCTTGCGCTGGCTGATTCCAACCTGCGCCTGCAAATTTCCTAACTTCATCACCCTACCTAGCTTTCTGCCGTACTTGACTGTACTTCCCTTCTCCTGGTACATATTCTGTAAATCTACTGGTCCACCGGTTATCCATCCTATGCATTACACGGTCTGCCCAGTTCCATTTCTTTTTCTCTTAATGCCAACTAGAATATCGGCTATCCCCGTTTGCTCTCTGATCCACACCGCTCTCTTCCTGTCTCTTAACGTTAGGCCTAACACTTTTTGTTCCATCGCTCTTTGTGCGCTCCTTAACGCGTACTCGAGATTATTTGTTAACGTCCAAGTTTCGGCCCCGTATATATGTTAGCAACGGTAGAATACAACGATTGTACACTTTTCTTTTCAACGACAGTGGTAAGCTGCCAGTCAGCATCTGGCAATGCCTGCCATATACAATGCCTTCTGCACGCCGTGGCAATATCCGCCGTATGCCTGCCGTATGCCGCTCAACTATATGTGCAAGTAATTTATCCGTTTAAACAAAACCCTGCTCCTACTTAAACTTTGGCGCATGCAAGAGCAAAGCGGAACTTCTAGTGGCAACTGCTTTTTAGATATTGGTTTATTTCGTAAACTAGAATTCAGAATTTGTGAGTAGAACAGGTAGCTTTTTATCTACAGTGATGTCATAAAGCTGATTTTTCGTTGGTGCAGCGTTTGAGCCAGTCGAAGACGACAAAACCGAATTAACTACCCGGTAGGTCAGTTGTAGTTTTCGCCAGTCTTCTAGTGTTACGAGTTTTGGTAGTGAAGCGTTTGAAAAATGCACATTTAACTCATCTCAAAGCTTATTGCGAGGCGAGTTTCACTTACAAGGATCACCCGTGTCACGCTGATAAACTGCAATGTGTCTTTTTACTCCAACGAGTGTTACCGGCAGTGTGCCCTGTACACTGCCGGTAACACTCAACTCCCTGTAACTTTCACAATTACAAAACACGTCATGATGTGAATTATTATCCAACGATCATTCGCAACTAATGATTAAATAGTGCTACATATTTTCTGCAACACTGTGCAGCATTCCAGACCATACGCGTTCCCTGTTTAGCAGGCATTCCGGTGGGCATGCTTTGCGCTGACAATTTCTCCCAATACCAGGTAGAAAGAAAGTAAAGAACAGGCAAAAAGAGAAAACTAGGAAATCAGTCACAATTCAGGTTCCCACAAAAGAATGAGCGAACGATATTTGATCGCAATATTTGTATAAGCATAGATTCGCCTGACGAAAAGTAATCACAATAAAACCTTCACAAAATAGAAATAAAGGACTCACGAGATTGTCAGGAAATAAAAAGGCCACTGAGGTGGTAAGCACGCATTGGTGATTCCGCAAGTTCTACAATATGTTGTGGAAACAACTTTATCGGAAAGGCCTTTCCAGTGAAATGTGATACGTGATGAAGTCGGCTGTGTGATTTACTCTCAGAAAATGCTATCAACTCGTGCGTGTCCTAAATAATCTTACGCTACGATCTATACTAGCATGGCGCTCACCGTATTGGTTTGGTCGTGTGGCAACTGTTTGGAGAGCAGAAATATGGCCAGGAAGCTGCAGCCCAGCAATGCGGGAACCATGCCAAGCAGGCATAAAAAGAACATCCTGGTCGAACCCTTCTCGCGTCGGCACCGCTGCTCAGAATTGTCCTTGTCAAGGAATCGTGTTCCTGAATCCTGGATAATGAGCATTTCCTTCAGAAAGAACAAGTTAGGGAACTCTGAATCGTAGAGATTACCCCAACGCGAGCACCGTAAGTACGTTAATGAATAACGACGCACATACAAGCACACATATATATACGAACACGCACTGAAACATGCATAAACAAACTGAAATTTTGCGCTAAAGGTATTTCACTCGATTCCATATAGATATTTATCACGACGGCAGGCCTAACTAATGTATTGCATGAACGTTAAATTTACGCGACCGGAAAGCACCCTCGATCAAAACCAAAGACTTTGTAACACGTCAACAACTGTGCGGATCCGCCGCGGCACTTAAGTCACTATGGCGCCTCACTGTTGAGCGCAAGGTCACGTGATCGTTTCCCAGACGTGCGCGCTGCATTCCGGTGGTCGAGTAATTCGAAAGTGCTGAATAATAAAAGAACAATTCTGGTGTTTTAAGTTACAGAACCACCATACCAACATGATGCACACCGTATTGCGATTAATTTTGACTAACGCTGGTTCTTTAAGATGTACCAAGTGCACGGGTGTTTTTGTAATTCGCCCCCATCGAAACGCGGCCGCCATGGCCAGGATCTGATTCCGAGACCTCGTGCTTAGCAGTGGAACGCCGTGGCCGCTAAGCCACCACGGAGGGTAGCAAAACCGCTTGTGCATACTGTTTAGCGAGAGCGTGAATAATACCTCGTAGAGGAAATTGAACAGTAGCCCGCTGAGACGGTGTATCTCATACACTGCAATTTTTGGATGTTAATGGCTACGGTTTCATTACCAACTGTAACTTCGCGTGTACTATTTCTAGGGTTCTATGGATGAACGTAATACTAGACTTCATAACAGAAAATAATGCATCATACAAAGACTGTGAAAACAACAATGACGTCCACTTGGGACGTCATTTATGACTGAACGTTCGTTACGTTTGAACTCCTAGCCCCTTCCGTCCTCAAGCTTTCGTGCCCACTTGCTTAAGCAGACCGGATGCATTTACTGCGACAGGCGAACATGAAAGCTCTTGGCTGAAACAGAGAAAATGTGCAACACCTGCGTCTTTGATAGGCGGAAAGCAGTTCCTTGTACGACTCGATGTGTCCTATAACGTGTTAGACGGGTCACTGTCGCCGTCTAACACATTCGAAAAATGAGGTTACTAAGAATAGATAACCTACAAATCATCGACACAGCTATCTCATTTGCCTGTCCTGGTTAATGATGACATTAAAACGTATAGTCACTTCTCCAAGCAAAGCATCATTCGCCTCAGTGCTCTAAAGTGGGGTATCAGCCTACGATGCGGTACTGTGGGGTATCAGCGATATATGCAGGCATATCTGACCTCGGATACACAGTTTGCAGCACCACGCGATTGATTATCTCATCGTTTACATGACACATTATCAAATAATTCTCAATCTGGACAGAGGCAAATGAGCAGGAAGACAAATGAGAACATTTGCGCTTGCGTGTTGAACAGAAGAAGAGAAAATGGGGTGAAACGTTGCGAAGGATAATAAACCAGTATGCCAAACAAGCGCGAAACAGATGAAGCCAGTTCTGGGGATATGCCGAACAGTAAAGAATAAAAAAATTACACCATCTTCCCGTAGGGGAACCCCGAGTAGTATGCGAAGCAGCCATGGGGTCGACTCAAGGTAGTTTTATCAGCTGTATAAACTTGGACATGCAGCAGCACCAGCAACGCGCAGAACTGTTGTCGACGCCGTCGGCGTTTTGCGCGCGTTCGCACCGAACGCGCGCGGCGTTGGTGACTGTTGCCGTTGCCTCTGGGGCGCCTACCGCCGCGCCTCTAACCTAAGCTGCTTCGCATTATCGCGCGCGGAGCCGCAGCTGTTGCCATTCGTTGCGCAATCCGGAGAGGAGAGGAGCGTCGGAGAGGATGAATGCCGAGAGGAGAGGAGATGAGACAAGGAGAGGAGATGAGGGGGAGGAGGCAGGAGAGAAGGTGAGACAGGAGAGGAGAGGAGGGGGACGAGAATGCGCATGCGCAGTAGGGGTGTGGACGCCACATGGCGGATGGAGGGATGGAGGGAGGGAGGGAGTGACATAGCCCCGACCATAAGCTGCTTCGCACCTGAAACAAAAAGCTATAAGCTTTCTAATGATTCAAACGGCACTGTCATGCTGCCCAAAGCCAGATAAAGGTGTCTTAAAACGAGCAGCCGTCAGAGGAAGTTTTCAGGTGAAGGAAATTCGTGCATAGGGCAGTAATGGAGCAGGAGCTATCGATAATTCCCTGCTAGAAAAACACAGTATCTACCCAGTAATGCATCGGACGCTACTTAGCCTGACCAGGGCTTGCGGTTTTAAAGGAGTAGCGAGAGAATAATTTTGTGTTGTTGTCATTGCTGTCGACTCCATAGGTACGGTACGAAGCCTCAATAACTCTAGAGCACCACAAATAATTAATTACAACGCCTTTGTTAAACTGGCCGTTCCAGCTGCTCGCTCCATCTACAAACAGTGGGGGACACGTTTGGGCCTGAAATTACTCAGTTTTTGTCAGCACGTCCTTAGTGTGTAGGACACGTCAGTAATATCCGGTGCGACGAGACCGCCACACAGGTTTCAGAGACGTAATTGATGGCCTTTTTTGCGTCCCAAGCCACGCTGCTCTTGGCGTGTGTTTTATTGCGATAGCAATTATATGGACACTCAAAAGCGGATTTCTGCCGTCGGCGTCGCCGTCGCCGTCGCCGTGAGGTTCCGTATGACGTCAATGGAGATGAAATCGTCGCCGCGCGCGATAAGTGGTTCTTGAGGGAAAGGGAAAGGTTGGCGCTATCTTCTGCAGCCCTTGAGGGAGCACGGCTCAGCGCCAAACGCCGCGCGCCGCCGAACGCTGTATGTGCGAGTGAAAGAGCGCTAGGGACGCGCGCTTTCACGGGGAGTGAACGCACGGCGGAGAAGAAACGCGCGTTCTGCGCTGTGCTCCCTTAAGGGCTGCAGAAGTAGGCGTCTCTTTCCTCCTCTACAATCACCATATATGTAGAGTAAACGTACCTTCTTCCGACGCGCGAAAGGTTGTGGGGAGGGGGGGAGGGGCAGGGAAGGGAGGCGACGTTTATCTGCGGCACCAAGTGCCTATTTATATCAGAGGCTCCGGCAACAGTCACTAACGCCGCACGCATTTTGAGCGAACGCGGGCAAAACGCCGGCGGCGTCGACAACAGTTCTCCGTGTTGCCGGTGCTGCTGCATGTCCAAGTTTATACAGCTGATAGAGCTGCTATCATTACTCCGTATCTCTTCATCTCTTATCTCCGTATCTCCGTATCTCTTATCTCCGTATCTTATCTCTACTCCGTATCTCCGTATCTCTTCAAATTTGCTATCGCAATTGATGCTCCGCCTTTCAGGTGAAACTGCGACAACCTTTTTTTAATTTTCACTGCTCATCACAACCTGAAACACAGGGAAACATAACGATTACAATAACCATGTTCTGCGCCTCTAAGACTGTGATTGTGCACCGAAAAATCCTGTTGCGATTTTTTAGATGCGAGAGCATCTTATGCTCGGGGCATTGTCCATTCTGCCGCGTCCGCACCCATACTGCGCATTCGCAACTCTCCCTCATTCTCCTCTCCTACGCAAGTGCGCGCTCTCCTCCCCTCTCCCCCTCTCCGCCACAGGCGTGGCGCAGCAAATCATTGCATATAACTCTCTCTCACTCCTTCCCTCCCTCTCTCTCTCTCTCTAAGGGTACGCCGGTAGGCGGCGCAAGTGTCGCGGCGCAGCATAAAGCGCACGTTCGCTGTGCTTCCGTCATTCTCTGTGCAACGATGTGCGAAACGCCATGAACAGCGTCAACGTCGGCGCTAGTTGCAGCGGAAGCGCCACCGCCGCGGAGCAGAGGAAAGCTCGGGAAGCCGAACGTAAACGTCAGCGTCGGCAAGCGGACCCCGAACTTCGGGATCGTCTTCAAGATACCGCGCGCACCGACGCTAGGAATCACGTACGATCTCTAAACAAAGACGCAACAACCCCGTACAAACGTCTGCTCTCTTCTCAATACATTATCTCACTCTAACTTTCATTCGGTTGTGTTGCCAAGTGAAACGAAACGGAAACTCGATGCGCACCCCTCGCGATGGTGATGGTGATGGTGGTCCTGCCCTTTGTATCGCGTCGCCGTAGTTGGCTCTGTCCAAACTATGGTGGGATGCTTTCGCATCGCACCATGGTTGCCCGTAAGGTGAGATGATGCGATTTTTTTCTTCTTCGCGTAGTTTCAATGTCGCAAAAAAATTTAATTAAGGGGTTTTACGTGGCGAAACCACCTCTGATTATTAGGTACGCCATAGTGGAGGACTCCGGAGTAATTTGGACCACCTGGGGTTCTTTATTGTGTACTTAAATCGAAGTACAGGGGTATTTTCTGCATTTCGCCCACATCGAAACGCGTCCGCCATGGCAAAAAGATGTCGCAGTTGCAGAACAAACGCGTTATTTTGGGTGGATTCCCTTGTGTTTCACTCTATGGGCTTTGTAACATTAAAATCTTAAGCGGTCGTCTCGCAGCGGCTATAACGAAATAAAAAAATACCTCCAGGTAGTCTTCAATATTCGTATCCCATTTCTCCCGTGGGCGCTCCAGTGTTCCGCTCTACCTCTGGACTGGAAGGTGGGAAAGCTTATGAGAGTATTTAAATCAGATAGCACACGTTCCCCCCTAAGTTAGCGACCACGATGTAAAGAAAGCATTCCCCGTAAGTTCCTCCAACATGTAATATTCACCAGCCTCATGACATTTCCAGAATATCTTTCAATGACTTTCAGCATGGTTTTATCATTAACTACTCGTGTGAAACGCAGCTCTTATCTTTCGTCCGGTAAGTAATTCCAGCCATACATAAGTGACTGGCCGTGGAATGCGTATTTTTTATTTTTTTTAGAGCAGTGGACAAGGTGTCGCATCCGTGACTACTCGTTAAATCAATGTCACTAAATATTGACTCCAACATCTCCATATAGATTATGGGCTTTGTGACTAATATTTCACACTAACTATGTGATAGCTAACAACTGTTCTTCACCTTGTACTCGTAAATCTGGTGTTTCTCAGGCTTTTCTCCTTGGCCATTTTCTATATTTAACCTATGTTCACGGTATTCCAGACGACCTTAACTTCTCCATGAAGTTGTTGGGTGATGAATGCAGGATGCTTCGCGAAATAACCACTATAAGTCATTTTTGTGTGAAGTTTTTTTTTTTTGAACCGTACATATCAATTGTGCTACAAATGGCCAATGACACCAAACGTGCACAAATATAAATCCATCATTATATCAAACTGTTCCCCTCCTTTCAGTTCTTTTAGTGCTTTTTCAACGGCGCTATATTACATCATCAATATATCCCGACGTATATATCTAGGAATTCGAATAACCGGTAACTTCTAGGGGTGTCAACACGTCACCTATATAATCAACAATGCTAATCGCGCACTGAGCTACCTTCATCGAAACTAATTGCATAGCAAAAACTAATTCGCCCAAAGCTAGAATTGGCTGCAGCGATATGGGATACTCGTAAAACACGTTTTCGCGGGTTTTTAAATCTGTACAACACCGTTCGGCTCAAGCGTCATTTTAATGAAATTTTACGTTGACGTTCCAGATCTGGCATTACAAATGGAAAATTTCACGTCTTCCTCTTTTTCATAGAATTTTCATCCATAACCACGCACTTCAGCGTGAATTCACTTCAGAAGCATCGTAGTTTTCATTGTGTATGGACAGCCAAACAAACTACTATTAACTTTTATCGCACTTATCTATTCTTACACTCGTTCTTGCCAAAGACCATGGAAAATTTCAGTCAGTTCCTCTTCTGCGTTGCTGCCACGGGATATACCACGTGATTAAAGAGGCCCGTCACGAACCAATTCTCCAATTAGATGCACGTAGGCTTTCTGTTTCTTAGTCTTACAACAATCATGCAACCCACCCCCTATATGTAATGCGATCTGGGCTTTTAGAGTCATACAATAAATCAAATACAAATAACTAAAAAGCTAACATAATGCTTCATTTATTGCAGTCGTGGGTATATTGAGGTTTCATAGCGTAATTTCTGGGTGCAATAGAGAGCAATAATAACGATAAAAAATTTAATTTTAGTGACCCTTTAAGAGAAATCGAGGAAAGTGAAAATCGAAAGTGAACAAAGAAAACACAGGTAAAGTAGTGATACACACTAAGGTAAAAGCCCGTCATCATTGCTCCATGGTTATTGCTCGGTAGCTCTGTTAACGTTTCTGCAATTCGCGTTCATGACCCAGAGACTATCGCCAACTGGCAAGAAACTTGAAGAGCTTCATGAAGCTGTGGAATGGCATTGCTGCTAACGCAGCTTCCAAGCGTAGACGGTAGTTGGCGCAGCTAAAATTCAGCGCGGAGAACATGGCTCAGCAACCTAAATAGCAATGTGCGCAGCAACTCCGTGTGAATCCGTGGATGACCACTGCGAAAAACGTTACTTGTACATTATAAGTGAAAAGCAGGAGGGTGTGATGAATTTTATAGTTGGGTTCGTGCGGGTTTCAGCGTGCAGGTGAAGCAAGTGACTGTTCAGGCCTAGCTGACGCCGAACAGAGGCGGTTGGTTCCTTCGTGTGATCGACGGAGGATAGCTGAGAGAAAACAATGCCTCATTTGCTACGTTGCAACGGCTTTGGTTACTGGGAGAAAACAGCGCGTGTCCCCGGTTTCAACGACATCAGCGTGTGCATAGTTTCGGCACTGACTCGCTTTTTACCAATTAGGCGCCTTATGAAAGATCAATTCTCCCGGTGCTTGGTGTCCTCAAGCAATAAAATACCGAGCCTAAATACTCTCGGAGTTGTTCTTGCAGCAGCGTCCTGGGCAAACCGTTAAGTTTCGAGGCTCTCTGTTTCAGAAGTAATGACTCTGGCTTGAGCTTAAGCAACAAGGTGAATAAACTGTGCATGCTACACAGAGTTCCGCCAACGCCGCGGTTTTTGTGAACGTCTGTAAGTTGGCCATTGAAACTACCTGCATTGCCATCGGTCACAAGCCGGTCACAAGCTGGTCGGTCACAAGCCCCTCCTGTTGCTTCCAAAAGTATTTTGGCCCATTTCCACGCCTGGGGGACGCAAGCGCTCAACGCAGCTTATATCAGATTCATGGCGCTACTACGCATGTTGCTACCAAATCGTTGTTGCCTTTTTCTGCAAGTACCCCACTGTACCATGCTAATTTGTGCATTAAAGCATTTAAGGATGCCGAAGTAACTTGACGCATCTTTGAACTGGGTACAAACGTACAGCGATATCGAGGAAACCGTCCCTGCGTATGGCCCTTGCGTTGTATTTAAGCTTTATTAGACATATGAAATAAATTATGAAGAGCCAACCGGTAATTACTGTCTATGAATGCGTTGAGAATGCTTTCGTAGCTACGTAATTGTGGCAATATGTTACACAATGCATTATGTGTTGAGCTGCCCCTGCCACCGTGCCTCAGCCGTGCGCAGAAGACAACCACTACTTGGAGTGCCTCTTACCGAAAGACCAATTCGGAACGCCGAGGCACGTCTGCGACCACCTATGGTGCCGCAGCATCTGCGTCTTCGACCAGAGGCACGGCGTCTCAACAACAGCGTTACAAACGCCGGCTCTTACGAGGGGAGAATGTGAAAATGCTCCCTTTAACATTTGTAGCAGTACCAGCGGTAACAGCGCTACTACCGCGTGGTGGTAGTAGCGCTGTTACCGCTGGTACAGCTTACCTAACCACAGTACGTTTTTTAACCAATTTGTTTGACTGGAGTATCCATGGGAACAGCACACAAAACGGTTAGACAGTCACAGGAAGAGAGAATAAAACATTTATTATTGAAAATTAATAGCCGTTTTGTGGTCGGACCTCCTAGGTGACCACAGCTACTTTTCAAATAATACTAATCTCAATAAAAAGAGCGCAGACTCTACCACAAACCTATGGCAAAAATAGAAGTCCCTACATTTAGGCGAAACCCTCAGATCTCTCTCTTTCAAGGTAGCGTTGCGAGGTACAGAAAAAATCAGTAGCCCCTCCCCTGTCGAGGAAATAGGGGCAAGCGAAGCTTATCGTGTGTTTTTTCGGTGTTCCTCCGAACGAATTGCATTTACGAGTCACACGTTGCACTCGAATCACAACTGGTGACACGCACTGCAGCTGGCTCCGAGGTTCCCGTTGAGAAATTGCCTTGAAACCTCGCCTTCGCACCGGGAAATTGACGCTAGCGTTTCCGAGGTGTGCACCACAGTTGTCTGGTTCCTTGAGGGCAAGACAACGCTGGCGTTTGGCTTCAACATCGCGCTCCCGCAACTTGGGGGCGCTAGCTCTTCGCTGACCTTTGGCTTCAACATTCCGTTCCCTCAACTCAGGGTCCGCGGCTCTTCGTTGACGTTTCGCCTGGGCTTCGGAAGCCCTCACACTAGAATCAGCACATCGATGAGGGCCCCTTTCTCTAGCGCGTTAATTCTGGGTGGAGTTCTATAAAAATACTTCAAAATTAAATCTGTCCGTTACGTAAGACAGTGAATGGCTCATACCCCTTTAAGCAATGTTCATACCCCGTAAACGCGGCCTCCCCATTACGGCGACTGAACAGAAGTGAAATTCTACGCTGGAATGATTAGCGGCAACGCAGCCAGCTGTGGAAGCAGACGACGACGACGAACGCGTGCCGAGCACAAGCAGGAGCGCAAACCAAGGGGCGCCTATGAGCCAGCGGCGGAAGAAGACGACTACGCTCGAGCCAATGCTGATGATGATAATTTTATGCATACATGGATGCCACCGAAACCTGTGAGGTAAAACAAGCTTCGCTTGAAAACGGAGGGTGCCAGGAAAGGGAAACAGCAGTGTCGGATGATGTCACAGAAAGGGCGACGGAGCGCAGTCGGAGAGTTGAGGGAAAGGGCGATGGCGGCGCATTACAAGGAGGTTATAAAAGTACAGAGCCCTTCCCCTGTCGAGAAAATTGGGGACACTGTCGCAAGGGACAGCAAGACGATACTGTCGAAGGTGTTCAGCTTGGTTTGCCTTAAGCTCGGGGTCTGCGGCTCTTCGCTGACGTTCCGCCTGGGCGTCGGAAGCTCTCATGTTAGAATCGGGCGAAAAGCTTCACTTACACCCTTTAATCGGCAGGGGAAGGGCTGGTGATTTGCCTCGTTGGGTTCCACATGTGACAAGGATAGTTCAAGGGCCCGTTACAGGTCCCCGAGCCCACAGATGTATCTGCCATTCAACTTGATGGACCCTTTCGGCACTATCACCAGGATCGGCCCACTTTTCAGCGTGACACCACCACCACCACCGCCGCCGACACTTGTGAGCCTATAAAGCTTCGCTTAAAAGAAACCTCCTTGGAGCGTGGATGGAAATGTCAGTGGCGGCGCCGTAGGGCATTGACGGAAATGGCAACAGCGGCGCAGAGGAGCAGGGGCGCCTGCATGTAGGATCCCTAGGGAAATGTCACGAACAGAATAGTAGGGGCGTTGAGGGCAAGCGCGGGGGGCGGCGCTGCGGAGGAGGAGGGAAATATTCGAGGCGGTGCCCGTAGAACGTTTTCGAAACTGCAGCAGCACGTTTGCGCGCCTTGTACACGTCGCCTCTTGGGCTCAGAGCTTCATTCCACGTCGCTGTGGGTGACGTCGCATCAGGCACTAGTTGCGGGCGGCGAAATTCGAGAAAGTATGCCTCAGCGGAACAGGGTAGAACAGGTCGACATGCCGCTCCTCGTAACCGCCGTCGGGAATAAGTGGCTATGATCAGTGTTGTCCACGTTCCTCTAAATCAGGAACAAAAAATCGTTCCTCGTTCCTTCCCTATATTGAAACGAGTTCCCGTCAAAAGTTATCTTTATTGCTAAAGGAACGCGTTCCAGTTAAAATTCGAACATTGGAACATGTCGTGACCTTAACGTTACATTTTATGATTCTTTAATTAAAATATATATAGTGTCGGATAATCCTGAGGCGGAATAAAATGAGAAATTTAAAATCTCACATCGAACTACGCATATTATACGAATTTGAACATCGCGGGCAGCAGGTTATCTGGAAATAAAAAAAAATATCCAGAGAAGCACTCCTATAAGAATTTTTTCTGTGAACACCGGACATACTCCAGAATTGTCTAACAGCAAATTTGGTGCTCGTCTATTACAAGTGCAACACATATGGCACTTTCCACTTCGGTCTACAAATGTGCAGGCAGGATACTGCGCTTCAGATGTACAAATAGAAAGTTACTCAGATGCACCCATAAATTAAATTTGTTGCACACGAAACCACATCGAAAGAAACAATAGATAGGCGTTTAATGAATGCTAATTTAATATTGCAGTACGAGTGGGAAAATGAAATGTCCGCAATACATATTCGCTACTTAGTTAAGTCCCTTGTTTCCATCTCGATGTTGGTGCCTGACAGAAGAACCTGCTTTTCAAGCGAAGCTTGTATCGCCTCACAAGTGTTGGCGGTGGTGGTGGTGGTGCTGATGGTGTCACGCTAAAACCCTATCGAAAACGTGTTGAAAACTCGCGTCTCGTTCCCTTGGTATATACCAAAATTGGCATGAAAGGGTACAAATGGATGACTATCATGACTGATATATTATGACAGCAATAACATCACGTGTTCGTCAGTTACGCCACGATTAATGATTAAAATCACGTGTGCTGCATACCCGCATTGGATATGCCACATGAGCCAGGGACAAGAAAGAAAGTAAGGAATGAAAGAAAGGAAGAAAGCGAGAAACAGGGCGAGAAACAAAGAAATCAGGTGGGTCTCATACCGGGGCCGCACATTTCAGCTCCGCTCTCAGAGTAGAGCTGGTGCGGGGAAGGCTGCGCGGGCGCCAGATCACGTGACGCGCTTGACCAATCAGGGTCCTTTTGTGTGTCACCGGGAGGGAAAGGAAAGTGGCTTGGCGCGCGCTCCGCCGTGCTTCCCTCGCCTCAGATCAGTTAAGGTACAGTGCCTAGAATATACTTAAAACAGGTGCTGTCTTTACGCCTCGTTTTCTGCGACGACATCTCGGTTCCGTCCGTGAACAGACACAAGTGCGAACCACGATCACAGAAACCCAGCAATGACATGCGGAGACATCACATGCTACTTGCTCGAAAGCTACAACGCGCCGCCACCAACTGCGCTTAAGAACGCGCATCCGAAGTGCATCCGAAGCGCAAGCGACGCGTGATCCGCCGCTCGGTTAGCACGGTCCCAAACAGTGTCGCCGTCTGGTGGCCTCCGGCGGAAAGCATCACCGACGGTGCCAGAGTCTCCCATTGGAAACGCCTGGCGGTCGGCACACTAGTACATACATTCTAGGCACTGTAGTTAAGGCATCCGCATGGGAGGGCCGCGCGTGGTGCGTTCCGCCGAGGAGCAGGCTGCGTTTGAGTGACGGCGCCGCGAACTGGTTCGGAAAGGGCTCGTCGTCGACGCGCCCTTTCGTGGTAGAGTGAGAGAGTGGGCACGCACACGCACAGTCTAGGGTGCTTCGATGCCCTCCTCGCCCACCACTCCCCTTCCACTAGGAAGTCGCGCTTGCTCTCCGCCGTGCGTTCGCTCCCCGAAGCACGCGTCCCTCGCCCTCACGCGCTTTCACTCGCATATAAGTCGCATTTGCTCTCCACCGTGCGTTCGGTCCCCGTGAGAGCGAGCGTCCCTCGCCCTCGCGCTCGTTCACTCGCACATACAGAATACGGCCAATGAGAGTTTTTTTTTTCTATTACCGGACGCGACGATCGAAAGTTGAGCCCTTACTAGCTTCGCTGTAAAATGTCCCACAGTCACGTGACATACAAGCGGTAGTTCTTTGCGCCTCACGTGGTCGCCCATCCGCTCTGCGTGGTGTACTGCGTACGTTCGCGCGTCTGTTCAACGCCATGGAAAGTTTACAGAAGGAACGGCGTTCCCTCTGGCGTTCCTTCATAAACGTAACGAGTTACCGTTACAGATCCACCAACCCTTAATGGAACGGTGGCGTTCCTCCTTTCCTCCCAAAAGTAACTAGTTCCAGAAACGCCGTTCCTTGGAACGCCATTCCATACAACAGTGCTGTGGATGAAGCTGCGGCAGCGGCCCAACGCAAGCAACATGCAGCCCTAATGCGACATAGGCGTTCTGGAAATGCAGAAATGGTGGGAGTTCAAGGGCATATCAGTGGCAAGTACATCAGCTAAACACCAGATCAATAGAACGTCCAACTATGCTTTTGTCTCCACCTTCTTGGAAAGCTTTGAGCCTCCCTCGTAATTTTTCATAAGTTCTGTCGCATGTAATATACAGTTGTGTTGCGGTCATGCAGCGTGAATTATACTCCCGACTAAAAGCACGTATGGTAGCATTTTACCGTTGCACTAACCGCGTAGAAACAACTGAGAAAACTAACTGGGGACACTTTGAAGAAGCTGTTTCATAATAATTCCATGGATGTCGCAATGGAGAGTACAGTTGCATAAGAAAACTTGGAGGACGCCTAAGCTTCGCCTTTAACAGTGGAAAGCGAAAGCAATAAAAAATCCCTGACTGCTTCGCACGCTTCCCGGCCACTGCAGGTTATGTAACCATAAAGTTTACCGCGAAATGCGGCCTCTTTCATGGGCCTATTTTGGAGGTAGTGCACAGCAGTGCAAGAAAATTACATAGTTTCCATGTTTCTGTTGCTACGCACTTTTAATATGTCCGTCTGAGAAGATTACCTGTCGGTGTTTGTTTCAAGACATTTCTTTGTGGGCTGTCATTCTCAAAATTCCGAGGAATAACTTTGTCAAGAACGTAAGGCAAGGTATGAGCAACTTTAGTGATAGAATGATGTGGGAATATGAGCCGCATTTACCGCATGTCATACAGGAAGGCGTGGCATATACATATACCTAACATAATTTTTTTTCTAACGGACAACGCCGTCGATGTTGACGCCGGATTTTCTGCAACACGGGGCCCTTAACGCTATTGCCTTAAAATATTTTTACTAAGACAACTGAAGATCTGCCTGCAACACCGGTCTGTGACTAACACGGTCCACTGCCTACTCGCGTTGACTCTGGCTAGAACAATCAGCAGCATTCCACTTTCTTGTCGCGAATATCTGGTGTTACTTTGCTACATCGAATGCTATCAAGCAAACAATCTATAAACATGCAAAACCTCACCATGGTTTTGGTTGAATGGCTTACGGAAAGCTCTGGAACGCAGGCGACGATCGTGTACGGCTGTGAGTGGTTGTCTAGTGGACAAGAGTGACCTGGCGCAGCCAAATGCGGAGAATGATAATCAGATGATTCCTTGTAAAATGGCTTAAACCCACTGTGAAGGATAGCCAATGAACCGGGTGGTAATATAATATTATTATTAAGAAAATATACTACTTAATGATGTGAATGAAACTGATAATTGAAATAAATTGTGTGTGATAAGGCAGTCAGCATTGTATAAACAGGTAGAGCAAGAAAGTGCCTAATATTATTATTACTTAAATTTAAGTAAATCTTTGGGTTAGAGAGTGCGTAAATTTTGAGCATTAGTATTGTTAATCTTATGATTGTGAATTTGTGTTTTTCGTATTTTGCTTTCTGTTTGTGTTTTCGTTACTTCTGCTGCTGCTCAGGAAAGGTGAAATAACCAACTACCACGCGTTGACAGTGATGGTGATGCTGCTGTTTATTATATGGCCTTAAAACATGGTCCATACCCACCGAGAGGACTGTCCCTAAAATGGCAAATAAAACGCTAGAAAATTATGCCTCAGTTTTCAATATACATGAAATTAAAACAAAGGAGAAATTATACTCGTCATTGTACTCGTCATTAACAGCCAACTATTGGGGAAACAATAATACATATATAGGACGAAAATGTGAAAAAGAGACATTGCAGCCAAGACGACACCACTAGCAATGAAACCTATAAAAATATTAATTGGCTATCTGTAGTGTAGCGTACGGCTGCATTTGCACAAACCCGCCGGGGTGGCTGAGTCAGCTAAGGCGTTGCACTGCTGAGCACGAGATCGCGGGATCGAATCCAGGCCGCGGCGGCCGCATTTCGATGGAGGCGAAATGCAAAAACGCCCGTGTGCTTGCGTTGTAGTGCACGTTAAAGAACCCCAGGTGGTCAAAATTATACCGGAGCCCTCCACTACGGCGTGCGTCATAATCAGAACTGGTTTTGGCACGTAAAACCCCAGAAAGAAGGAAGAAGTATTTGCACAATGCACATTTTTGTACTCTTAATTAAAGGTGTTGCTTTGTCCCGTCGATAACAGATTACTCCTGAAAGGGTAAGTTCGAAGCATTTACGGAGGCAAACAAAGCTTCTTTTGGCGTTTTCTTGCAGCAAGTTAAAATGGCGACACAAGAAGAGACGACATGATATTTGCATCAAATAAACTTTCTCAGTTCACTTTCATGCCGTCGTGTCAGAAAAATCTTGACTCTCCTGGGGACCGATAACGTAAAACTAGTCAAATCTGTTTTTATTCCAATCTCCTGACGTCAAATTTACGTAACCACGGACGCAAGACACTAGCGGTAACCCTCAGTGTTGCTTGAAAAGCCTAATCAGACGCGCGTATCGCTTATCGGATATAGAGCATGGCCTACATTGAGCAGTTTTTCAAATAATATTGGCTGACAAGAAGCGAAGAGCATGCTCAAGTGGAGAGATGTTTGATGGGGCCGAGTCAGCACAATGACAGTATAGATAATCGGATGAGGGTGGTGGTGCCGGCGTCAACGATTCGTACGCTTCCCCTTACTTAGCTTGCAGTGCCTGGTAGAAAATCGCGGCTGCATGCAACGGAAGGTTAAAAATGCCGCTAAAACGGATCATTGGCAAAGAATAGTTGGCAGAGCGATGTCATATACGTGCCGAAAAAACTGAATACTGTTACACTGCCACGGAATGTTTTTTGATTACACGCAAATAAATCCTTGCTTCACGGCAACTCAGAGTAGCCAGAGCGATCGGCGGGAAGGCATCTTCTATTCATATTGAAATGGGGCAGTCTCCGGCTTGGAATAGAACAAAAAAACTTCATGGAGGTTCTTTGGAACGTGCACTAGCACGTAGCGGGCCGCTCCCACGTCGGGACAGAAAGGCTTAGCGTTTCTGCCACGTCGCGGGCTCGTTGGACAGCCCATAGTTGTTCTTCGAAATCGGGCTGCGTAGAGCAGTCTCCCACTTGGATGACGTAACGTCTTTGTCAACCCGTAACGCGGGGCACCGCCAGAGCATGAGTTCTAACTTGGTAAAGTCTGAGCAAAGCGCACAAGTGTTGGACGTTTGAATTTCGGGATATATCCTGTGTAAGAGTGCGGCGCTAGGCTATGCACCGACCTGCAAGAGTCTTGAGTGTCAATGCGTAGGCCGGTTCAATTTACTTAGCGGCGGCGGATACCGCCGCCTCCCCAGATAAACGTACTTTGCGAGTTCGTTGTACGAAGCGGGGGGATCCATATTGTCCGGAACCTAAGCGCCGCGCCACCCGGTAGCTACGCGGTCGACGACTCCTCGCGCAGCTCTATGGGTTGACTCGTCGAGGTTGGATGGGGCGCCCTCGATGTGTCCCATGTGAGCGGGGTACTAGGCGATCGTGTGTTGCTTGATTTACTTGTCCTGTAGGATCCTCAAGGCCGGTTTCGAGACTGTGCCCTTGGCGAATGCTCGGACCGGCGATCTCGTGTCGCTGTTCCAAGTTCTCCCCTTCGGTCTCTGTTCCACACCTGCAACCTTTCAGCGTCCTTCCTGAACTGAAGTGGCAAACCTGCCTCGTATCGTAAACACGTCGTCGTGTTCTCAAGCACGTTTGACGAACACCTCCCAAGACTCAACAGGGTCCTCGCTGCGATCCGTACTGCCGACGTCACCATCAAGCCGGAAAAGTGATACTTTGGGTTCCAAGAGCTGAAATTTCTTAGCCATGTTGTTGGCCCTAAGAGCATCCGACCAGACCCTAACAAATTATCTGCAGTAGTCAAGTTTCCACCACCCACAAACAAGAAGGCTGCCTAGCGTTTCATTTGTTTGCGCGCATATTATAGGCGCTTCGTGGAGGGATACTTAAGAATTTCTGAGCCTCTGACACGGGTCACACGCGACGATCTGCCTTTTGTTTGGGCGGACGAGCAACAGCCCATGAATTGCGCCAGCGTTTGCAAGCTGCTCCTATTCTTGCTCATTTCGACGAACACGCCGAGACAGAAATTCATACTGACGCCAGCAATGCGGGCGTTGGCGAAATTCTTGTGCAGTGGCAAGATAGTGCGGAACGCGTCATTGCTTATGTATGCCGTAGTCTCAGCAAGGCCGAGACGAACTACTCAACCACTGAAAAGGAGTGCTTAGCCATTGTTTGAATAATTAGCAAGTTCCATCCCTACTAATACGGTAGCCCATCTAAGGCTGTCAGCGATTTCCACGCCCTGTGCTGGCTTGCTAACCTCAAGGATCCTTCAGGCAGACTAGCCCGTTGGAGCCTGTGCCTACAAGAGTACGACATTACTGTTGTCTACCGATTTGGAAGGAAGCACAGCGACGCTGACTGTCACGCGCGCCTCGCCTTACGACATAACGGGACCCTGATTGATATACTCCATCTCACAAGCCCCTTGCAGCACTGCCGAAGGTACTAGGCGTACGCAGGCAATATACTTACGCAGCCGTATACAGTTCCGGGCATAAGTGGCTGATTATTGGCTAACTAGAGAGTTTTATTTTTGCTCACTACATGAGACGGACAGCGATGCGTGACATGTTAGGAACTTTGGGCAGGCACGTCGTACACCGTGAAATAATGTAGCAGTTACCGACGGTAATAGCCACCCTAACTTTGACAGCAATGCAGCGCCGATACTGCGCCGACTACCAGCTTCGATACAAATTCGAGCTTGTTAGTGGCTCTCCACCTTGTAAGCATGAAACAAGTGGAAAAATCCGTCATCGCCAAGTCACATCTCAAGCGGAGGTCAAATCATTACCTATGTTTTGTCGTAATTATTGAGATCGGCTGTTTGTTTTCCCGCTGCTAGGATTAGAAACATGGCACAAAGCCGTAAAACTGTTTTGATTTCTAGTTAGAAGATGGCACCACAGCATTAACATTGGTGATGCGTTGACGACGTGGAACGCTATAAAATCCTAATTATTCACTGCATTATTAATTTGCTACTCCACTCTAGTATGGTACGTGATGTCGGTAGCAAGTAAACTCCAAGTAGACGCCGAACAGATGCTGTGGCGCAGGTGAACATTTGTAAGGGCATTCGCCCATACTACTTGCTAAGGAGGCTGCACGGTAACTGCTAGGAAAGCGTACAGCTAAAGCGAAGCCCTGCAGTCGCATGCATATAAACGCAGCTTATGGTTACGGCGTCGAAACGTTGTTTGCGTCAATCCTCCAACCATGGACCATGTAACAGTAAAGCAAGCAGACGTCCCTCGAGCACATTTCGAGGGACAATCGGCCTTCCTATTGGCTAATAAATCGTGGAGCTTGCACAATGCTGCAACCAGCTTGTGAGATGGAGTATACTTGCCATTTGTCGGTGTTGTCGACGCCGTCGAGATGGCTGAGCACCAGTGCGCTGACCCTGAGTTGCTACCGCTGATCGAGCACCTTCCAGAAGGTGAAGCTGTTTTACCTCGCTTGCTCGTGCGCGGTTTATCATCGTACTGTCCGCGCAACAACGTCCTTTACAAGAAAAAGAACATATGGTTCATCCCTCTTTCATCGAAATCGGTAGAACACGAAATTGAA
This sequence comes from Dermacentor silvarum, assembly GCF_013339745.2. Taxonomy (NCBI): domain Eukaryota; kingdom Metazoa; phylum Arthropoda; class Arachnida; order Ixodida; family Ixodidae; genus Dermacentor; species Dermacentor silvarum. The sequence goes on along the minus strand of NC_051156.1, from coordinate 133,182,252 downwards.
ACGTGTCTTCACAGAAGCTGTTGCATGTTTGCTTCGTGAACTCACAGTCCTCTGCAGCGTAAGGGGCACGATTTGTGGGCCGGTGACCATATCGCAGGTTTGCTTAGAGCACCGAGTCCTGTTGGCGAGCGCTGTCTTGCTGGCGTGTGGCTTCGGCGAAGATGCGAGAATACTGGTCCGGCTCCGTAGTGGCTACGGCAGCCAGTCGAGCTTCGTAGGGAGTCTATATGTAAGCGCAGCGCTTGCATGTTGGCTCCCTAGAGCTGCGACGTGCACAGCGGCAGGTTGCCAGTGGCAGAGTTTGCACCGGGCGCCGCGAACGCGCGAAAGCAATCTGCCTCACGCTGACGTCTCTCTCGCCAGTCTAAAGCGAGATTCGCCCGGCGACGTCGTTGCCTTTGTGTGCCTTTTAGCGCAGCCGTTGTTCAGGCGGTGTCATCGCAAGCGAAGCAGTAGGCGGTACACCGCTGAGGCACGTTGAAGCCGCAATCCGTAGGCGACAATGTGCCACAGGCTTATCCGACGCTAACTGCCTACACGAGGCCAGAGAAGTACATAGATTTGTCTTATCTTCGTGCTTCTAGATTTATATGTTCTTGCGGTTCATATGCCTTCACTGCCGTATATTTAAGAGCAATCTATACTTTTTGAAGATCGAAAATTGAGGAAATGCCACCAGGGGGCCGAGTGGGGTGGGCGCGCTTCACTTGGGCTGCTAGTTATCGCGAGGTATTGCGGTTAGCCTTAACCAAATTTCACGATTTTGTGTCATTGAACTCAACAAGGCAAGTGGCAGCGAAAGATACCGGTATTACAGCGGTGAGTGGCTTTGTTCACCTTGACAAACCGAGCAACGAGCACCTCGATAAATTCGAACACAGTTCTCCGAACGCCGCATGCGCCCCTGCAGATGGAGCAGGCCTGCGTGGCCTCGCGAGCATCGAGAATGACAGGGGAAACAAGCGGCAATGGTCACAAAATGGAAATAGAGAAGAATAGCCAAGACTCGGCAGCGGTACAGACCAACATGGCACTTGATGAGAACAGCGGTAAGACGCTGAGTCAAGCTGGCCCATGGTTCCAAGCAATCAAGGCAAAAAAAAAACAAGGCGCCGAACGAGGACCGCATACAAGAGGGGAGAAACCAAGGAAACCATCAAAACCAGCAAGGAGGACTGAACGCGAGGAGCAACCCGAGTGTGGAAGCAAGCATGCGAGCCAACAGCAACCAGCAACGGCAGCAATATCAGGGAAGCCGAACCAACAGCAAGCCACCGCCGCGACGCGCGACGCTGCGCTGCCAGAGAATGATAACAAGGTTGCGTACCGACCAAGAACCGGCATGAAGCTGTCTGAAGGACGAGAAGATGACCAAGGGACTTGCAAGGGCAAGTAGTTCCCTTTTCAAAGAATTTTGCGCGAACGTAATCATCCAAACGCAGTGGAAGAGGAACCTGATATTTGCCCGAACCGCAGACGAGATCTACGCACTCAAGCTCGGTTCCATCAACATCGAACTAGGGGCGGCCACATACGTGATTATGCCGTACATCAAACCGCTCCTAGGAACGATACGTGGAGTCGTGCACGGTATCACTGCGCGTACGACGGGAAAACGGCTTGCGGAGCTTCTCGCAGCCAACAACTGTGGCATCCTGCACGCCAAGATGCTCGGCAAATCCACCTCAGCAGTTATCCCCTTCGAAGGTCCGCACGTCCCTTTTTATGTGAAGGTGGCCAGCTCATGCAGAGGTTGCCGCCCATACCGCAGATCTGTACAGTATTGCAAGGCCCGCGGAGAAGTCGGCCACCGGCAGGACGTATGCCCCAAGACGTATGTTCCGGACACCGGCATCAGATACGGACGAGTTTACTGGCCAAGACCAAGGCATGCAGCAACATTTACGGAGTCGGCGAGAACACCGACTATGATGCGGATCGGACACGCTTCGGACTTGAAAGATACGTGCGACAAAGAAAGTCAGTAAGAACGGTCCTTTCTTGTAGCGTCGCCATCATATCTAGGGTTGCCGGACTCCCGCGTAGCAAACGCCAAGGACTAACGCAGGCGGAACGAAGCCCATGTTTATTGATTGTTCAGTAGGTTGTATAACTGCTAGTGTTTCTGCGTTGTGTTTTATTTTGACTTAGTTTCATTTGGAGTTTGGGGTTCAGTTTAATTAAAATCTGTTTTCTGTGCTGCTCTGCGTCTCCCAAACCAATCTCTCGTAACACCTGCACGTCCCCGAGATCGGTGACACACGGCATCAGATATCACGATTCGGCGTCCCATCTGAGATCACAACTGATAGAGACCGGCAGTTCGAGAGTGCACTCTTCCGACGACTTACTAACCGCCTCGGCACACATCACGTCAAAAGGATCGCGTATCACCCGCAAGCCAATGAACTTGTCGTGTGTCCACACAGACAACTTAAGGCGGCACTCATGGCCCATGGCAACTCGAAAAACTAGGTTGATGTCCTTTCAGTAGTACTTTTGGGCTTCCGTGCTGCTTTTAGAGAATACTTAGAGTTCCCCAGCCCAGCTCGTTTATGGTACCACCCTGGGTCTTTTGGCTGAATTCCTCCAGCCGCTCTCCCTCTCCTCAACCTGGGAGGCACCTTCATTTTTCCAATGACTGCAACAATCGTTCACTGCTTTTAAACAAGTCCAACCTCGCCACAAGACCGCAGAAGCACCCTTCCCCTTCAAGGACATGAATTTGACATCCCATGATTTCTGTGGACGGACGTCACACGATTGTCTCTGGATACTGGACCGTATCTTCTTTTAGAATGCAAGCCCAAGCACTTCGCAATTAACGTCGGTGACAAGAAGCAGTCGTTTCCGTTGACAGATTAAAACGTCTTTTTATCGGTAACACCCCCATTCCCAGTTTTGATATTGCCCAGGTTCCTCCACTTTCTACACGTTACAAGCGCGTTCACTGGCAAACGGACTCTCCAGGCAGAGTTCCCTGTGGCGAAGTCTGGGCAAGGCGCGCGCGATGCCGGCAACAGAAGAGGCAGGAAAGGCACGAGTGCTTCGTTCGAAAGAAAATAAAAATAAGTCTGAAGGGTTACCTTTGCAAGAAAGCCGTGTCTTATGTCTTTCCTGTTCTCGCGACAAAGACATTGTTGTACGTCCGCGCTCAATGCATCCTGGTTCTTACCTTCGGCTGCGAGTGCACAATTTATTTCTCAGGGCCCTGTGACACTGGAACATGCCTTTTTCTTTGATATGATAGGTAAAACGCTAGACTCTTTTACCTGTGAACGTACTCTCAGAATGAGTGCTCATTACATGCATTATTGCTTTTTATTTGCAATCCCCTGCACTCAATTCCGTATTACATAGGTAGTAAGGAAACAGTGAGTGAAGACCGCCATTAGCAGATCACGCAGCTGCGCTTGAGAGAACTGTAGATGCTTTGGCGGCAGTGATGATTCCAGAGGAGTCAGCCTGACAGAGGATGAAATATGGAGTCGGGAGGTACAGAATATTGCTTTAATTGCAGCATGAGAGATAAAGAATAAGGGATGCTCCGTTTTATCAGTGCAAGCATCACAAGTTCGCTTAGGCTAAGTAGCCTTGGTGACGTCGTCTAGTCTGTTTGGCGTAGGTCCGATGCGAGATAAACGTGCTGGAATACATCTTACATTTTACGTTGAATCACGCTGCGTCCACATGAAAGCAAAATAAGCGCGATGAGTTTTTCCATAGCTAGTAAATGCTGTTTTGTGAAATTAGCGCGCTCTAAGCGTTGTAGTGCACGAGACAACAGCCCTGAAATAGTGAGTTTCATAATTTAATGCAGTAGCAGAAGTTTTAACATGAAATGCACTGCAGTTCTTACAGTAAAACCTACTATGCAAAGTAGCAGACACAATATTGCCTCACAGAATGAAATGACTGCAATAGTTATTACGTTTACTCTTATTATTCATTTAGTATTCAGCGACCATTTATTCGGCGTATAGTGTTCCTCCACCCGTTTGTTCATAACCTATTTAGAAAATGTCATTGTCCGAGTCCCTTCCCTCAAAAACCGCCTCACTCGAAAAATATATTGCTGCGCCGACTTCCAAATGTGCTTTATTGCAGCTTTCATCGAGCTCTTTGAATAAACGCCTGTGAAGGAAAATATCAAGAAACAAACGCTACTGCAATAGTGCTGAAAACAGGATGCGACAGCAAACTGTTCAACTCCAGAAGGTGCACTTCTTTCGTGGATTCATGGGTTCACCTGCGCTGCAGCCATAGGCCCTCGAGAACTCGGGCATGTTCATCAGGGGCACTATGCAGCGGGATCGGTATGGTGCATAGCGGGCCGTTAACCTGCTTTTCTGATGGCACCTTTTCACACAGTGGTTGACGAAGAAGAGGCGCTCCGCCGACATGCCGAGCCCCGCTAGTGTGCCGTGTGATGCGGACAATGAAGCGAAGGCCGAGTATGCAGTCACGGTGCCCACCAAATCCGCCAGGTTCTCGGAGTCGGCCGTGTCATTCAACACTTCCTGGCGGGCGGTGAATGATAGCTGCGAATAGCAAGCACGCAAGGGATTATGTTCTTGAGTCAAATGTTGATATGAATGACGCCACTATCCGGGCTACAAAAGGGCGTTTGAGTTCGTTTACACAAGTAGCCGTTACTATACGACATTTATAAGCAGCGATGTTTTTGGTGGCGCATCACTTTCAAACACGTGATCACAACCGTTTGCGGCTAGCAGTAACTATAAATACCACCCTCTACTAGCTTACCCTCGCCACAGCGCGAGGCCGGCCGCCGTATGCAGCGCGGCGTCGAGATGCGACATGCTGCATTTCCCGCCGGCCTCGTCACCCGGAATGGACCGCATCCGCGTCTCGTCGAGCAAGATGGGCTGATGGATACTGGTGGCGGCACGTGCAGCGAGTTCGCAGTTTCGTATCATCCTGAACCTCCTAATTTCGTATAAAATGCCCACGTGTCTAGGCTGCGCGGCGCGGCACCCACGTTGCACTATGCAGGGTTCGGTTTGCGGGGATACGTCGGTCACGCCTCGCGCCGGTCTATACAGTGCTGCGCTTTCGCTGGCGTAGCGTTCCCTTGCCGAGCGCGCTCGCGCGTCAGCGCTGCGTCTGACTATAAAGTGGCATTTAGAAGACTGCGCGCCGGCTAAGTTTGGCTAAGAATCAGTTAAACCAAACCAAGTTAGGCAAAGTGAAAGCTAAGAACCAGCGAAGCCAAACCAAGGTTAGCAAAGGAAAGCAAAGTTAAAGCTAGAGAAGGGCCACCACCTTTCCTGTTTGCCCAGTCTTCGCACCACTTAGTGTGAAGCTGCCCCATTTTTTTTTTGTCTTAGCGACCATGTTAACCATCCAATATGTGAAGCGCTACTGTTAGACATACGTTTTTCATCATTGCCAACGTCATACGGATTACTGGCCGCGCATACCTCCCTTATTTCAATTGTTCTGCTTAGATTTATGCTGAGTGCGTTGCACTGTTTTCGACCGATACTAACACTTCGACCCTCAATAAAACTTGCTTGGGTACCTGTTTAAGGTTACTTGTTGAGCCTGTTTTCATGTGGTGAAAAGGCTGCGGCATCGCTATAAGTGGCATAATTTTTTTGTGCAATGCATTTCTACTGACGTTGCAGCTTTAACTAATTTTATTTGTATACGCTTCTTTTTACTCTGCCTGTCGACCATGCCCGTGGACCATGACATCGATCCCACCATGTCGCGCAGGCGGAGCAAAGGTAGTTATATCGACGCGATTGGCACCTTCAGTTCTTCCCCTGGGCAAATTTGCACTTGCAAATTTGTGCGTTTGTGCGAGAAAGGTATGTGTCATTCTCTACATACACCAACTTCGCTTTGACCACCGCCCAACCATGCACATCCCTCCACCTTGCGATGGTTGAATGACACATACATCCCCTCTCGGTGACTATAGGTGTAGCGGGCCTTTATGCACAACTCCTCCTTGGGGGATTGCACTTAGATAGAGGAACGTACCCTATGGCCGTGGTTGAAAGAGAACCTGAGAAGACCGCTGGCTAATTTTTGATGCTGTTATAGCTGCATAATTTTCTTTTTCGAAACAATAATATTCTGATAACATTTTCTTGGCTCCAAATGCAATAGAAGTTATCCTATAGGGCAGATTATATGGTTATTCTATTTTGCACAAGAACACCTTTAACACTTGCCGCTTTCAAAACAAACATTTGCTTCATGGTGACCAGCCTGAGTTCGAGTTTGAGTTTATTTGAACACATGGTACATGAGAAATATACATTTGTGGTTGGGTATGACGGGAAAAGCTGCATAAGAGAAGCTTGACGGATCCCATCACCCCTAAAGAAATTAAAAAAAAACAACCGGCAGCAGAAAACAACGCTACGTAAAATGCATGTACATATGTGGTCTTTCACAACACACGGTGAATAAAACATTTACATGATACGAAAGCTAGTTGTTCTATAATTATTGAAATCAACACATCATTTTAAATAACGTGGTGCGAGGACATGGTGCATACCAATTCTCTGTATGTCGAGTTAGACGATAGGCTGTATTATGTTGCAAGCCAGCTACATTACGTATGTACGTACGCCTCTCACCGTCGTTATCGTCTTCTATGAGTAAGCAAGCAACGCTCGTGCAACAATTCTGATGGTGCGCGGGTCAAGCAAGCAGCGCTCAGGCAACAATTTTGATGATGCGCGGGTCACCGTCGTCATCGTGGTAATAATACAGAGTTAATTAAAGCACTCGAACCCACAACTATTGGTGGGAGTCGCACCCTCGACCTTTGGTGTTAATTGGGGCGATGTTAAGGTGCAGTGAAATAAGCAGCTTCAACAGGCACTGGAACGCTCGATCTTTGGTCGGAAAGAACAAATAATAAGTAACAAAGCAATCGAATGTCAAGTAATTTAATGAATGTCTCTTGAGTGCGCAGGCTTTCGTCTTCACCCTCTTTGGTGTATGCTAAAGTGACTGTCAATTCGTAAGGCAAAAGCCTTAGGTGTCTATGTTGGCGGTGACCTTGCGGTGACCTTTGCATGACCTTCCATTGACCTTCGCGAAGCTGTGCGGTGACGAAAAATGACTAACGCCGCAAAGAGTAAAAACACGTCTAAAATTCTCTGATTGACGTCATATTTCTCATAGAGGTTCCTGCAAACAAAGTAAATTAGTTAGTTCGGATTAGTCAGCTCGGAGTCAGAGTCAGATAAAATCAAGGAAATCCTCAAAGGAATAGCCGATGACACATTTCAAATCTTATTGGTCAAATACCCAAAAACCATCGCCGATGTTGTCAGCTTGTGTCAGAGTTTCGACGAATTGCGCAAGCAACACGCCCAAACTAAACGCCCTCTAGAACAGAACGACTCGGTCACGGCGTTGACTCTGGACGACCAGAATGCACTATTGATTCACATCAAGCAGTTCGTACGTGAGGAGCTCGTCCGACAGCTCTCCATTTCATCGAGCACGCCCGAGCCAGCCAGGCACATCTGGCCCCCGTCATACGCCAACCCTATTGCAAAAACCAGCGTCTTCGAGTGCTTTCCAGTGTGAAGCCATTGCGTTTTTTGACACTGGATCGCACTGGGGTCGCTGGCTCTCGCTGGCGCTCGCTGGGAGTCGCTGGGACACCGGTGAGATTGCTGGATAAGCACTGGGTCACACTGAACGAGACGCTGGTTTCACTGGACGTTGGGGCTGCACTGGTGTGCGCTGTACACGCACTGGTTGTCGCTGGAGTTCGCTGGCTCGTACTGGAAACTGCGCAGGTTGCGTTTGTGCCGCACTGCTTCCAGCACGCAAGGAGTATGAGCGCTGTTGAATGTTAAATGCTCGATACAATTTTATGGGCATGTACTAGTCTCTAGTCCTAAATAACGCTATATTTTGCGGTCATAAATGCTTATTTCATGTCGCAGCTTGGAATAAAGTTGCGTGAGTGCCCAGGCATATGGGACACTGAAGATTACTTTCGTTTTGTGCATTTTCTTTATGACTGGTGCGGATAGCTTATCGTTGAACGCAAATACACAAGCGCAGGTAACGCTCATTTTCTAGTAGTTTGGACGCAACCGATGACTGTGAGTTGTCGGAGTGGTGTGCAGTGACACGAAACCCAGAAGTCGTTCAGACGTGTTCGAAATGGACCCCAGGATACCTGCCGCTGATTGATATTACAACACCGATAACAACCTGAGGCAATTGTGCGCTTTCCCTTACCCTAGTGTACTAAACAATAATAGTTAAAAGGTTTTGAGACTAAAATACATTTTAGCATTCAGCAGGTACCCGCGCCAAGATTAGGCCTACCGTACCCACCGAGCCTGTCTACTCTTTATCGGCCCATCTGGGCTCAGGAATCAACAAGTATAACCGAGGACAAATCCCTCAATATTTCAGCTTTGCCATCAGTGCTTTTAAACAGACAATTTTTTCGTGTCTACAGTGTCAGCACAACAAGCGATGAGCGCTGATGTGACGCCTTATAAACATACCTATAGTGCTGTCGCCGAAGGCTGCCAGCCGCACTAACCGACGCTTCTCTGACAGAAACACGTGACTACACAGATGTGTGCATTGAAACGGATTGTCCAAACTAAGGAAACGTTGCATTTTCCCTGAGCGAAAAAAGGAACGGCTGTCAAAAATCGGCCGTAAC